>NC_086319.1:320469792-320472292 GCF_036172605.1 Pelobates fuscus | reverse complement strand
GTGCTTAGCCCGAAAGGGAGAGCACGGAATTGAAAGTGACCTCCTTCCACTGCGAACCTGAGGAATTTTTGATGCTGGAGTGCGATGGGAATATGGAAGTACGCATCTGCCAGGTCTATCGACATGAGCCACTGACCTGGGAAAACAGCTTTCACAATGGATTGAAGGGATTCCATTTTGAACCTCCTTATGTCCAAGAACTTGTTTAACCTGCTTAAGTCGAGAATTGGCCTCCAACCTCCTGTGGATTTTTTGGTGAGAAAGATATGGGAGTAAAACCCCTGCGTCTGCTGATCCCGTGGGACTCGAACAATAATTCCATCCTCCTGAAGGGACGATATAAATTTCTTTAGAGTGGTTCTTTTTTCTATATTTCCTGGCCAATTTGTCCTTTGGAAAGAGTGAGGTGGTGGTAATCTGGCAAACTCCAGAAGATAGCCTCTTTGTATTATATCCAATACCCATCTGTCTTGAACTGAATGTATCCATCTCTCTTGGAATAGTAGTAGACGGGCACCTACTCCCCCAGATTGGCCCATGTCTTTGTCATAAAGGCTTCTTGTGGAAAGAAGAACCCCTGGATCTACCTCCTCTGCTGGAAGAATGACCTCCTCTCCAAGGAATAGATCTACCATATTCCCTACCAGGTTTATATGATCTGGTATCTCGAAAGGAGGGGTATTCTGAGTACCTTCTGGCTCGAAAGGATCCACGGGTCTTCCGGTCTTGTGGGAGAAAAGCACGTTTCCCTTCTGCAGCTCTCTTGATACAATCGTCTAGATTTTTACCAAACAGCATTTCTCCAAAAAAGGGAAGGGCACATAGGCTAGACTTCGATGATGAGTCTGCGGACCAAGATCTAAGCCACAAAGCTCTTCTGGCTGAGACTGAGAGAGCCATGTTTCTTGCTAATGCCTTCACCATATCAACCGAAGATTCCGAGGTAAAGTCGACAGCCAGTTTAATATCATTCAGCTTTTCCAACAGAGAAGATCTGCTTCTCCCATCTCTGATATCTTCTTCTAAATTTTCAATCCATATTTTCAAAGCCCTGGATACTGACGTAAGGGCTACGGCAGGATGAAAGCCAGTACCCGCTGCTACATACGCTTTTGACAGGTGCAAGTCCATCTTTTTATCCATAGGGTGCCTAAATGAGCCCGCATCATCGACTGGTAATGTGGTATGTTTTGCCAGCCTAACCACCGCAGCATCCACTTTAGGGGCGTTATCCCAATTGCATGAGTCAGACTTGTCGAAAGGGTAGAGACGAGAGATTCTGCCTTGTGCTGAAAGCTTTTTATCAGTATTGGACCATTCGTCCTTAATCAATTCTTTAATGGTGTCATGCACAGGAAAGGTTGCTCTCTTTTTTCTCAAGTCAGAGAAATAACGATTGGAAGTCGACTGCTCCGAGGTTGTCACTTTCAAACTCAGGGATTTGCGGACTCTGTAGATGAGATGATCTACTTGCGCTGGCTCAAGAAAATCAGTGGGAGCTTGAGTTTCTTCTTCCTCTGAAGATAAGAAACTACCCTGATATGACTCCATATCTATGGATTCGTCTGATGAGAGGTTTTGTTGGTAGTCAGAAGGGTCATGTAACCGGGGTCTCTTGGTTCTCGTACCCGCTTCTTTAATGCCCTGAGCCACCGCTTGTTTAATGAATTGCTTAATTTCAGCTGAAGGATTAGATGTTCCGGCTGCTTCCGATAAACATTCTCCGCATAATCGTTTGCCTTCCAACGGCTTGTTATTACAGGCTTCGCATTGATTCCTTTTTGGAGACTTTCCCTTGGATGGTCTCATCATTTTCTTTCCCGTAGAACTATCATGACAGGGAAAATACCATATATTAGCTCTCTTTTAGTTTTAGTTGTTACACTTACAACATAGGAATGAAATAGACATGGCTTACCTAAAACTCTTAGAGTGTGACCTATTTTTATATCCAGAAGAGTCAGAATCCGAAGATATTGATTTTCTTTTCTCTTTCTCCATATTGAAATTATCTGGCAAAAGGAGTGATCATTAGTGCGGAAAAGGAATATATAAAAAAAAAAATGAGTATACACCTTTAAGATGTAAAGCCTACCTTAAGAGAAACCGGAATTCGTTGGAACTAATCAAACTTGCAATACCGCACAGAAGAAACCTTATTAGACCCAAAAATTCAATCAGGCAAAGACCGCAATCGAATTTGGCGCTTAAATAGGCCTATGACATCACTCGTGACGTCACTCCCTATTCGCGCATGCTCCGAACGGGGAGACCCGTAAAGTAACATGTGCGCATGCGCGGCAACAACCCGGAAGCCGGGCTCGCTGTAATGGATGGCAATACCGGGCGCATGCGCGAATTCGGCGTGCACGTAACTAGGTCAGCGGACACGCGCGAGCCGAACGCACATGCGCAAAAGAAACTACAGGACGCCGCAAAACGGACGAAATCCCCAAAAAGTAAGTAACAATCATTCCAAGGCAGGAGGGGAAACCCACAT